>NC_136491.1:141712993-141727993 GCF_053919585.1 Euprymna scolopes | reverse complement strand
GTGAAGAGAAGATAATTGAGAAGAAATTCAAACGTATTGAGAAGTGTTGTAAAAATGGTAGTTGAAATTTGAAAAAGAAGGCCAAATATATGCTAAACACAAGCAACTTCTTAAGACAGATGATGTGATGAGA
This sequence comes from Euprymna scolopes, assembly GCF_053919585.1. NCBI lineage: Eukaryota > Metazoa > Mollusca > Cephalopoda > Sepiida > Sepiolidae > Euprymna > Euprymna scolopes. Next base: position 141,727,860 of record NC_136491.1, on the reverse strand, counting down.
AACTTGGTATCGTAATAAAGATCAGACTCCCCCCACGCAAAAAAATATCAAAAACTGTCCAAAACGAGTAATTTGAAGTGGATAACGGGGCCGGTTTTCTGAAAGGGGGTTCATAAAATTTCACTAAATTCTCACGTTAATTCTATGTAATTTTTTAGATTCACAGTGTAATTTTATACATATTTGAAAAAATGCTGACTCATGTCGCCGGAAACGACGTCAGCTAAAAGCCGAAGTAGCGGGGGAGTGAATGCCATACATGGAAATATATACTACCAGAAGTCCTTACGTTGCCCGGGATTAAATGAGGGGTTTGGAAATATAAATCCATCTCGGAAATCGAAAAAGATTTCGATGTCAAAATTACTTTATTTCATTTATATTTTTAATAGTTTTAATAATTTGTTATTCTGGAGATATTATGAAGTCAATTCCGGAAATGGCTGAAGCAGTTTGTTTTCTCTTAAAATTACTTTATTACTTGTATGTTACAACAGTGGTTGGTATATGGAGTCAGTTCTGAAAAGTTTTACGATTTCAAATTACTTTAATTCATATATATTGTTTGTGTTCTGCGAAAGTGAACTAGACCAATTTCTGTAAGTGGTGCCCTATATTTTTCCCAATTTCCAATGTTATCATCAAGGAATTAGGTCATGGTGTTGGGTCGAAAAAACATGATTATGTGGCTTTTAAACAAGCTCTGGAGTTCTCTAGGTATTACCAATCCTCCTCTTTAAGGGTGGGGTTGGAGGGAGTAATATCCGTTTTGAGTCACTAAGAAATCTCCCACAATATCATATTCCAAAACAATTGAATACCTGTGGAGACATATTCTGCAAACGTTATCGTTTCTCTTCCTATTATGTTGTCCGTGTTGGGGAAGGAAGAACTACATTAATAATTAAATTTATGCCAAATCAAAAGTGTCTCTAATTATCATCCTTGTCAAGTCATTTATGCAATGATTTAGAAAACCTGCTGACTTATGTCCAAGAAATTATATCATTTCACTAAAAATGATGGTGTCGGAAGTATGGAGGGAAATTACCCCGTATTGTAGAATTTTATAGTGAAGCAAGTGTTGCCTAATAACTAACATTCTCAAAGTATATGCGTATTTATTTGTATAACCTGCTGAGAAATTTTCCGGTGCATACATCGCCTCCCCTTCTCAAACGGTCACCCATCTGGTAGTGGCCAAGCTCAACGTTGTTTAACGTTGGTGACTTGGTGAGAAGCGGTATGTACACGTGATTGTGCTGTATTTCTCTCTGATATGTTCATAAAAGCAGTGGTTGACATGCATAAATCTGAAACTTACTGTTTATACGCTGGAGTTTCGCAGGGGTGAATCCTGAGCCCAACTCTCGTCCTGATCTACATCAATGACCTCCCAAATCACATCCTAAGATCAATGGTAGACATCTATGCTGACAACACTACTATTAATGTTAACACTTCAAAGGCCGTAAACGGTCTTATTTCTTTTTCTCCCTTTTTAAGATCTTGATCATGTCGTAAAATTGATAAAGAGACGGCTGGTAAATTTGATTGCATCTAAAGCCAAGTTTACCTTTTTACATTATCAACGATCTAATTTCTGATTCAATGAACAAAAATATTTCTTAGAACTGCACGCCTGTGAAATTCTTTTCCGTTTTTCTGCTTCCCAACTTACTGCAATAAAGTCGTCTTCAAGTCGAACGTGAACAATATCTTGATCAGCCATGCCCTTAATTAATCACAATTTCAAAATTTAGACAACTAACGATTGCTACTACACTTTCCTATTGACTTCTGTACACCACTCATTAAGTGTAATCCTCGAGTGACATCCAGTCCTTGATGAGTTATGACTCACTTATATAAACAGAAAAAAATATCTTTGTTCTATTTTATTATTTATTATGGTCGTCACAAATATATTTTCGACAATCTGCCAATAAAAAAACACAAAGAATGAAAGAAAATAAAAAATATACATTTTCTAACCCATTTACATACGGAAAGTAGCTAGACAATTGCAAAAAGTTTTTTTTAAAGTTTGGATACCAAACTTAACAATCAAATAGTGAAAATCATGACAGGTAAGTTGAAATATGACAATAATATTGAAAAATCTATGCGCGTATACAATAAATTCCCGACGATTTAGCACCCCATTAAATGGCGGTAGCTTAAAAATCAATAATGAATATTCTAATTCAGTATTGCCTTGATTCTCATATATATATATATATATATATATATATATATATATATATATATATATATATATATATATATATATACTTGTGCCCGATATTATTCATACCCCTCGGATCTTTGAGATTTCTATAAGAATATTGCTCAAACCAGAAGGTAGACAATATTAAAGGGATTTCAAACAATAAATCAAGCATAAGCATTTAATTTAAACTCAACAAATAAATAAATTATGCGAGTTTGAAACATTATACAAAGAAAAACAATAATGGCACTAGTTCAAAATTATTCATACCTCTCTTACTAATAGTCAATAGCATGCCCTTTATTCTTAATAACTGCCTGTAACCGTTTGGGATATTTATCAACAAGGTTTTTACAAGCATCAACACTGATTTTTGACCATTCTTCAATGCAGTAGTTCTCCAAATCCCTCAAATTTCTAGGTTTCTGCTTTTTAACCTCAGTTTTCAATATGTGCCAGAGGTTTTCGATAGGGTTCAGGTTGGGACTCTGGCTAGGCCATTTCAAAACATTAATTTGATTATCCTCAAACCATTTCTTGACTATTTTGGCAGTATGTTTTGGATCATTATCCTGTTGAAGGACCCAGTTTGGTCCTAAATGGAGCTTCTCCGCATCCTGTCTAATGTTTTTCTGGAGTATCTCCAAATATTGCTCCTTCTTCATGGTTCCATCTATCTTGACCAAACTACCTGGACCACTAGCCGAAAAGGAGCCCCAAAACATTAGGCTACGACCACCATGTTTCACCGTGGATATGGTGTTCTTTGGGTTGTAAGCTTCTCCTTTCTTCCTTCAAACGTAAGAAGCATCCATATGGCCAAACAATTCAATTTTTGTTTCGTCAGTCTACAAAATACTTGAGAAAACGGACTCTGGAGAATTCACATGGGTCCTAGCAAACTTTAGACGTGCTGCAAGGTGTTTTCCGGTGTGCAATGGAGTCCTTCTTGGTCTTCTTCCTTTCAGACCATTTTCATGCAGAGTCCTTTGCAATGTTTGCCTTGATATTTTTATGCCAGAAGACTCCAGATTTTCTAAAATGTCCTTATTAGTGGTGGTTGGATTTGCATTAACACTTCTTACAATATTCCTGGTGGCTCTAGCAGACAGTTTCCTTTTCCTTCCTCTACCAATCAAGTTGTTTGTTGTGTGGTGGCTCTGGAATTTTTTGATGATGCTCTGTACTGTTGCTGTAGGGACCTCAAATTTCTTGGAAATTGACTTGTAACCTAAACCATCCTTATGTGAATTCACAATTTTAGTCCTAAGATCATTACTAAGCTCTTTTTTCTTCCCCATTCTAATAATTTTTATTCTTTTATTGGTTTTCAGTTGATATCATTTTAATTTCTGAAAAATGCAAAAAACGAAATGAAATTAATCAAAGGTTGTATAAAAGCATTCAAAATAAGAATCAAACAGAAAACAAACAGTCAGAAACTCGATTAATACTGAAAAAATAAGGGGGTATGATTATTTTTGAACATTGCAGATTTTATAAATAGCTGTATATTTCTTTTATTACAAGTATCCCGAGATTTTAAAATGACGAAAATGATCAGAAGAGGTTTATTAAGAATATGTATCAATATGGACGTAAACAATAAATTCTTACAAAAGTTACACCTAATAAACTCAATTTTCAAGGGGGGTATGAATAATATCGGGCACAAGTGTATATATATATAAAGACTTATGTGTAATTATACTGAGTTCGTGAAATTCAGTAAATTTTCATATACCAATGAGTTTTAAGCCAAAAATGGTTTACTTAAAGAGTAAGCTATTATTGAAATACACCTTTTATTGCCACCAACACCTTTCTTTGAAGTCTTGTTTTTGGTTACACAGTATATATATATATATATATATATATATATATATATGTATATATATATATAAGAACAAATAGTTAATAAAAAATGTTTAAAACCACTTGGAAAAAGAGTTTAAAACATTTAATCTGAAAAAGAAACACTTAATAATTGGATAGTCCTTAATCCGCAGAGTTTCGAATAAATACTTTCCTTATCTAATAATATCCACTTATTGTGTTTACTTTTCAGATTAAATGTTTTTTACTCTTTTTCATAGTGTTTTTTTTTTACATTTTTCATTAAATATTTGCTTTTATTATAAGCTCTATCTCCTATTTGGTTTTATCGGGCTTTTACATCTAGTTGAAATAACTTTATAAATATTAATTCTTTAATATTTATAATATGCTTTAGTTTTACCATCTTGGATCATTTTGGTAAATTTAATGGTAATGTTTATTTTAGTTTATTATATATATATATATATATATATATATATATGTTAGTGTACTTTATGACCTTGGAATGCGCCTCACGCGATTATCAAAATAAGGGTATATAGCATTAGTTTTCTCTAAAACCTAAAAAGTAAATTCTAAGCTCGTCGTCATAAAGGCAACACATACGAATAAATGAACTGATGAATTCGGTGGTGAGTTACTGCGTAAAATATGAAAGATAAAGTCGCACACTAACTTATTAACTATATTTGTAAACCTGTATTCGGGCTCTGCGATTAAACAATTGTTAATTCGAAAACACGTTAACTCAGTCCGAATAATTTAGTGTATTTCAAGTTAGAAAAAACATTGTTAAATTTGCATTGGTTGCAAAAGTACCGGTTATAAAATTGTAACTTGACTACAGCCTACGACAACGAGATCATTTATTTACTATGCAAGTCTAGTTAAGATATCAGAAATGTGGAAGTATTTTTTATTCATTTAGACGTTGAAATCGGTAGTCAAGCTAAACCTTATCTAATATTTAATATAGTCCGCTTACACTTGAGAAGACATCTATATTATATATCCATCGTCCTAAGTAGCGAACATTTTAAAGTTTTACTGGGAAAATAATAGAACACGTTAAAAATTATATGACCCAACTAAACAACAACAAATAAGTCTTTCCACATAATAATTGGACTTAATTTTTGCAATTTCTACGACTATTGAAGAAAGAGCTAACATTTTAAAAAATACTTTCATGTAGTTGAAAACAAAACCATTATTTTATGGTTTCTTAGTTCACGTTCTCTTCTATCTCTCTCTCTTTCTCTATATCTCTCTCGCTCTCGCTCTATTAAAATATCTACTGTTATATATGCATATATGTACACGTATACATATATTTGTGTGTGTATGAAAATGCATTTATTCTAAGTATTTTATGTTTTCTTATTTAATCTCCTTCAACTCCCTCTTGATATTTATATATGTATACAACCACGCGCGCGCACAAACACACAAAAACACATACACACACCCACACACACACACACGCACGCACACACATATATATATACATGTATATATATATATATATACATATATATTAAATGCGTTAATTTTTTATTGTACTGTATAGACAGACTAATATTGGTTGATATATAATTAAATATCCTTAGGGATCGGTTTCATTAATACTAGATAGGCGGTACTTCACAGGCAGAATAAATGTTTCAACGCAATAAAACAATGTTTTTGAAAATATTTTTAACGTAATCTATATAGAACTAAATTATTGTTTAAAGTTAAATTGTAAATATTCTCAAAGCGGTTTTAAATTGGTTTATTTAATTAAGATTCAGTGAATGTCTTCATTGGATAAATTTCTAAAATAGTTTAGTGTGCATCATCATGTGAGTTTCGGTAAATCTTTTATAGTTTTTTTTCAGTTGTGGCATGATATTACTTTTAACTTGTTACGTCTAAAACATCTACCACAAATAACATAGCATAAAAAACGTCATATTGCATGAGGGTGAAGCTAATATCTTTTCAACATATGGGTTTTAGTTTTTAACTTCAATGAGCTTTTTAACAACAATTTTAAACGCACGGTTGTTGTTTTACAGCGTAATTAATTAATTACTTTAATTAAGAGTAATTTGCCTAAATTAATAAAAATTTGTGCGCAATAAAAAAAAATATCTCAATAATAAAAGTAAAGGAACATTCATCGTCGTTAATCATCTGAAACTGTAAATCTTGAAAGGTCAAGTTTCTTGCACGGAAGTGATGCAGTAAATGGGATCATAGAAAATACCAATGTCATGTAGGGCCGTTACGTTTAAAATATGGGAATGTAAGAGTTTTGAAAAGGTCATTTTTATTTCTGTTTCGCGCAGAACTGAAAACGAATTTTCGAAATGTCAGGAATGAGTATGAAAACATTGCGAGTAATTGAGAATGTGTATTATCAAAATTATTACAATTGCATAAGTCACAATTTATGATAGGAAAGGAATCTATTTTTATATCGATTACTTCATACATAAATGTAGCAGGTATATTCAAATTGTTCTGACTGTATGTTTCTTGATAAAATTAATGATTTAGTATAAAACATTAATATGTGTAAGAGAATACTTTTTTTAAGGAAAAAAAAAGAATCATCGACATAATATTCTGCATGTTTCATCATCATTTACTCTTTGAAAAAAGGCAAAATACATTTTATGAAGTTTCAACTGACTCCAGCAAATTCGCTGAATTTATTTTTTATATTTCTTCTCACGCAAACCTAAAGCAGACTATTATAGTGACATTCCTTTGATTTAGCCTCATTCTGAATATCATTATTAGAAATAAATACATGTGGATAGCTGCAATAATGTCAGAAAAAAAATTCGAAGTACGATGTGCAGCGTTAATTCAACGAAAGACGAATGGGACGACAACTTACGTAAACAATAATCAAAACCAAGAGTGTAAAAGAGTAAAATTCCTCTCCAAGAGGTGATGATGTGAAGAAGTGCATTAAATAAATAATTTCAGTTACGACGTGCTTTTTGTTGCAATATTTTTCAAGTATAATGGTGTATTATCCTATACAGTCGGGACATGCTACTAAGTACTGACGAATCAAATTTATTCACGTTCTGCTACCAACCAATCAGACACCAGAAACACTCCATAAAAATTTCTGCAGCAACTTCGCATATGTTTTGTCCGTATCAACTCGGGAAGAATGGTTTTCTTATGGCTTCCAAATAAAGAACCGTCTACTGAGAACCAGGCACCTCCATGACGTTTATAGAACAACTAAGCATCGGAAACTGTTCTGTCTACTGATGACTATTCACTTCCAGGATTCTATAGAACATCTATGTGGCGAAATTCTGAGAACGCAGGCTTACCTCTTAATGGCCTGCGCTTTGCCGACGGAGCGTCATGATGCTGAAAAAGGGTCCAAGATGGCGTCTGCGGTCTTATATAAAAATGCCCACGGGAAGTTGAGAGAAAAAGGTCTAGGAGGTTTGCATATTCACCTGTAGTATCGGGCACACGGGTGGGCTCGCATACAATCTGAGTGAGGTCATAAGCAATGGCAAAGTCATAACAGAACCTCGCCTCATCTTCCGTCTTATTTGAGTGGGTCAGCTATTCCACGTTATGGACGTTGAAGTCACCATGGATGTTAGCCGAGGGATGTGCAGACAGGATGTGGTCTATTTTCTCAGATATGCTCTTAAAGATAGTAACTCCGGTGTTGTGGGGCCGATAGAGGGAAACTATAAATGCAATGGTATAAGCAAGTACAACCCGGAAGCACATATATGGTAAATTAGGATGTTCTCTAGAGATATCCCTGCCACATGGGAAGCTATCTTTAATGTAAGCGCATATTCCATGCCCATGGCCATCTTGTACGGTGGTTGAGGAAATCTATTGGTATAATGTCACCCTTAAGAACATTTAACCCTGTCGTTGCCAGCCGAAGCACTGCACAAGTACCACGTCAGGGTGAGAGGCATGGAGACCAGCCTACTGCACGAGGCGGAGGCGACGAGAGGGGGAGTCGTCTGGTTTAAGAACCCCGGTGGCAAGTGCACCACATGCTACGGAACCGAACGCTTTTCTGAGGTGATCAGTCCGCAATCCTTGCGGGATGACCGGATGCCCCGTCACATCAAACATCTTCAGTTGACATCCAAAGCGCAGCCGCCACTCGGCGATGAGAGCGAGACTGGATCCGAGACCAGTGAAACATCATTCTGGGTTATGCCAACTTCGTCGGACAGTGACCCTCAGATTAACAGCCTTAGGTTTACCGACCCTGAAATCGAGGACGAAAGCACAGGCGAGGAAGAAGCCCCCGGGCACCCTCACCGGGAATAACCCGAAGAAACAGGCCACCGGGTCCATGCCCTCTCTGTGATGATGATATCGGTTGGGGGGCGAAAATGTGGGAACGCAAGCTTACTTCTTAAACGGCCTCGGTGTGCGCTTTGCCGACGCAGAATTATGATGAAGAAAAGGGTCCAAGATGGCGACTGCGGCCTTATATAACAATTCAGTCTCGAAGAATCTCGTGTTCTCTCGCGCACATATGCAAATATGCAAATTTGGTGGACTCTGCAGGCAACTGGAGCAGATGTGACAGACGTGAAAACGAGTCTACGGAAAGTAGCGACGGACGACGCTGCTGCTGTTAGCTGAGGTTTTGTGTACTCTTTTTTTGTCTTTCCAACAAGAACCTAACAATCGGAAACTGTTCTGAGACTAAACAAGGCTTACAATTCTATTTGTATTGAACTATATAGCACATTATTTTCTGTGTATTTATTTTAAATTTTTATTAAGTTCTCTCATTTAAACTTATTTATATTTAGTTATATATTAAACATACAGCAGTCGCTATTTCATATTAATGTTTAAAAACTTATTTGGTCTCATCTTATTGCGTCTTACTAATTATGGCTAAAAAATAAATCCTTGCTTTTTAGTGGAACATCAGCCTGTAATCATATGTGTTCTTACAAATCATAAATATCTTCTTAGATTCATTGGATTTTTTATGACTTCGCTGCAGCAGCAACCACATCTATTATGCCCGATTTTTTTTTTTACTGCGATTTAATATGTCTAGACCGTATAAACTAATGCCAGCAAAACCACGCGCTGTCTCAGCGATATCAAATAGTGTTCTTATATCCTTTTACCATTGTATTAACGGATTTTATAGCAAAGTGAATAAAATACTCTATTTTAATGATATTTTATAATTATAACGCATGATAAATATTATTGATTTCAGTTGTGTATTAACCCCTTATTTTAATTATATTTCAACCCTTATTCTCGAGTAGACTCTGGGACTTGATAGTGGTGATTTCTGTGTAAAAAAAAATATTATCATATACTATATATTTGGAAAATGGTACACCATATAAGATTATTAAATTAAACATATTTATTATCAATTTCCACAACTTTTATAAATATTTAAATGTGTAATATGCTTGATAATGTCGGCAATAACAAAAATAATGAATATTTGTAAATAGAGCAAATTTGTTTATATGTCTAAAAGTGGATTTGTTCGGGAATAATTAATGTTTAATAGAATTTGATACAAAAATTACTCAGTGTTATCTATGAGATCTGTTGGTATCTCGTAAATAAACATATTTTCAATATTCTTAGAGTAGCAAATGTAACCAACTTATTTCTTCTGTTTATTTAACATGGCTCCGGATAACGTGGAGAAGCTCTGTTAGTTAAGTAGAAATAGAACTGAATAATCTAAAATAAAATGAATTTTGATCAAACACGATTGTATTTTAACATTTTGTGTATTTTACAGAAAATAGTAAATGGTTTTGTGTAAGAAAAACTGTAACTCATTTTACAACGCTGCCTTGTATGATGAATATAAATCATTAAGCCGTCTCAAGCAGGAAATGCAAAAACTTTACTTGATTAAAATAATTAATCGCCATTTATGTCAAACTATAATCATTTGGGTAAATGTACAAATATTTTAACACACAATTCCTTAATCCAATATATTAATGTAGTTAAAATTAATACATACCTACTTGGAGAAATTGTTTGAATAATCTCTAGGAAATGTCCTCGACTCTGATCTAAAATTAAAAGCCATCATGACTCTCATGTCTACAATAAATATATATGTACATATATATATATATATATATATATATATATATATATATATTTATATATGTATGTATGTTTATATATATGCATATATATATATATATATATATATATATATATATATATATATATATATATATATATATATGCATATATACTTGTTTTTAAATCCCGGAAACAGTGTTTCATGGTAAACAACTGATGGTCCTTTAAAAATAAATTATTACTGGTACTATAGATGATTCGAGAGAGCAAGTTCATGCAGTGATTGCAGGTTATTGAATAACTTACTGATTAAATGGTTTTCTAAAGAATGATTATTCTTTTGTATAGTTTTAAAGGTTATAATACTGCTACAAGACTATATATTTATATATATATATATATATACTAAACTAAATGGAGATTTCTAGAGAAAGGTTGGTCTGTTGTACACAATAACATCAGACTGTTTTTTAGTTGACTGTAATATAGTAGTCCTCACGTCGAATATGAATAAGTTTTGTTGAATAGTTCTTTTATTATTATTATTATTATTATTATTATTATTATTAATTGTTATCGTTATTATTATTATTATTATTATTATTATTATTATTATTATTAATTGTTACAAAGTTCTAATATTACTGATAATCAAAATGCTGTTCCATCGTCTACCTTACATCCATTGACATTTCACCTTGAGTTACACCTTAGATTTTATGAAACATGCCCCTTAAGTAGAACAAATCTGCTGCGAATTTCCTACACAAAATACCTGACTTCGATTGATATTATATTTTATAAATTATGAAATCTGGTATGTTTTATCCTGTAAAGTGTGTTTTTTTTTCTGTCTGCCGGGAGTATTACATCGACTAAAAATCGGGGATTAATGTTTATGTATTTTAAAGCGATTTTTTTTATTTCAAAGATATTGCTTGTCTTTCTTGATAATACTTCATTACATAGTTTCTATCTGTATTACATCCAAATAATTTTTTCTCTATCACTACTGATCATAATTTCTGTCTTATCAATGTGTATAATATCAAGCAAGTTAAAAATATACCGTAAAACTCCACATTTATGGAATACGTAAGCACTGGATCGATTCAAAATCATAGTATTTTTTTTATTCCAATAGCAAATGATGTCAAAATCGTGCTAATCAACGATGAAACATTTATGATTTGATTAATTGGGCTACGTTTTCTCATGATATACTTCAATATTCTACTGATAATATATATCAATGACTGTACATGTGACCCGTTCGACTTTGGATGGATATGTTTTATTTGTAAATAAAAAAAAGCATCATATTCCGTTTATAAAAACATGTCATAAGGTTGACAAGAAAATTCTTGCGGTATGAACTCTTGAATTTAGTTGTAAATATCTCAGCTCAAATAGCAAGTTCTTAATCTAAATAAGCAGTCAACACAGTTTTGCTAACACAAAGCAGGTGTATTCATGCCAATAACGTAAAAACCCTACGTTATGGCGGCGATGCAGTAGATGATGGCGTTTTTGACATCGCTTAGGTTTTAGAAGCATTTATCTCACATGAACAAAACGTTGTTAAGATGCTGGAAAAAAGTCGTAGTCTGTAAGTGATAGGTCTAGAGAATATAACGGATAATTAAGTTTCTAACGCAGTTGCTTAAAACTTCGGCAAACTCGGTTTAGCAACGTGCGGTCGAACCGTTTCGTAGAGGAAAATTGGGTCTTTTTTCTTGACTAATTCTGAGTGTGTTTGTGTAGTTTCTCATGCATTTTATCAATTTGATTACAATACTTATCGACTGTAGTAGTTTCGGTCGCATTCAAATACCTTTAATAGATGAGATTAGGGTCAGACCACCAAACAGTCCGCATGATCTTCTTTTAATGCAACTATAGATTCGAGAAGTGTTTTGGAGCGTCTAACCATTGAGCTGAGCGTCGCCAGTTGTCATAAAGAACTCACTTGTCATCACATGTCACAACTCGGTCTATAAACGGCTCGTTAATATTGCATAAAAAGGGCAGATTACACTTAATAACTGCGTTTCTTTTGGATCATTCAATTCGTAAGGCATCCATTTATCATTTTTTTTTTTATAATTGTTCTCCTGGTTGGAAATCGTTGCATATGTTTTGTCTAATGAAGGATAAAGAGCTCGAAAAATGTGGGTAGATTATCTTCGACTAAGGCTCTTAATTGATACTTGTCATAATCTAATAGTCAATCACTACGCAAATCCTTTTCAAGACTCTAGTTACCGCCACGAAATTTCTTAAACCACCATTGTTCTGTGCGTGCAGTAGGTATTCCTGTGCTTAATACTTTGTTGGTATGACGACTATTTCAGCAGCATTTCGGCCTTTCCTCAATTGAAGTAAGACAATTTTGTGAATTCACTTTTTTCATCACGTATTCAACATTCTAAAAAGAAAAGATAATTGTTTTAAAACGATTATAATTTAAGCGATTACATTCAGCGAGCAACGCTCTTTAAAATGATATATAAAGTGCGGGTATTATAACGAAAAAATATTTGAAAATATATCAGTTGAAATCAAAATTTAAAAATTATGCAAGATACCTCTTGTAACCCTTATAATTTAATTCGTCCAGAGTTTAAGCAATTTTATTCATATTTACCTCTTTCCACATACATGTTTTTATGTGTACAAATCCGTATTAAGTTCACTGTGTTTATCAGAATATGGTATTATACATAAATTAAACAGATTCCGGCTATGAAGATAAATACTTATCAGAGTTTTTGGAGTTGACATTGTTTTCTTCTCATAATATATTGACGTGCTCTCTCTTGGGCAATAGCTCAAATATCTTACTTTTTCAGTGTCTTAGCGAGTGTTTGTACTAATTTGTCATCGAAAGTTATAAAAGAAAACAACATATATTTCCCCAGTGAAACCGATATGATGCTTCAACAATTTGAGTAATAACGGGAAAAGAAGTTCCGATTCATTATTTCGCAGAATGTTTCGCTAAAAATTTTAAACATCTTTAAAAGCCGTTTCCTTTCCTTCATTTTGCATAATTTGAATGTTATCATTGATATAATTATCATAACCATCTTTACTTTTTTATTCTCCACTTTACAATAATTTAATTTTCATTGAGCTCATCTCAAGCGACTTTGCCACTTCATGATAATTTGACTTCATGTTCTTCCATCGTTTGAAAAAGTTGATAATGCATCTATCCGAATTTCTAAATACTTTCTGTTTAAACATAATGATTTTAGTGTATTTCAGTGGTAAGGAACAATTTATATACGCAATGCGTAATTGCTACGCGATGTTTATTTTTTATTCAAACTTTTAAATAAAGCGTTTGATTTTGAGAGGGTAATACAGTTCAACAAATAGTAAGGTTAAATAACTTGAGCTTAAAAATTAAGAATATTTTATTGGATGCTGTGTTTTGTTTAGTCTAATTTGGCCAGAGTACATGTATATTTCCAATTCAGTTACGAGGTAATTTCAAATGTTCATATCACGAAATTAAGATTTGCTATATTTGGCAAGTTTTCATGTATCTGTTAATGACCATTTCTTTGAAATCAATTCTAACAATATAGCATTAAAATCTGCATTTTTATATAATTGTTGACTTGGTTATGTATCTAAATTCAATTGTTTGTTGGACCTACATGTTGGAGAGTATACACTGAATACATGCGCGACTAAGTATAATTTTTCTCTATTCGCTATGTATGTTATGTTATCATTAATTCTCTTTAGTGTATAATACAGGTATCGCTAACAGATTTTGTAGCATACAGTTTCTTATTTTGATCCTTTCGTTTTCCCATATCTGGATACAGTAGAGTTTCGATTCTGTTGGGTTAGATTTTGCTTCTTTTTTTTATTTTCCTCAATTTACATTTTGGTAGAATTGGCTTTACTTTATTTGCAAAAGTCATTATTATTATTATTATTATTATTATTATTATTATTATTATTATTATTATTATGATTACTTTTATTATTATTATCATCAGCATCATCATCATCATTATTATTATTATTAATTATTATTATTATTATCATCATCATCATACACATCATCATCATCATCATCATTATTATTAATAGTATAATAATAATAATAATAATAATAATAATAATAATAATAATAATAATAATAATAATAATAATAATAATAATAATTTGTCCCTGCATTCAAAGTTTTTTTTATTTATTTTTATGTTATTGTTTTCCGTTGTATTTGCACCGCTTCTCAGTGTTTGCACTACTTTAACGGCCAAATCTACAATGTGGAACGTATTTTCCTTCTTGTTAACTATTATGATATCCGATGTAATTGCTTGGACTGGTTTAACCTTTTCATACCCAAACCCACCACATCTTGTGATTTTAATTTTCTAGTATTTCTGCCGGCTTGTGCTTATAAGATTGTCTGGATGTTGAAGATGCACTCGCCTGCAAGATTATACATGTACATTCTTTCCACTTTATTGTGTCTATTTTCGTATTCTTTTTGGGCTACGTATCTTATTCACCAATGTTATTTACTTGTTCCGCCCTGTATCCGCAGAGTTGCATTCGCTTTTTCTTGATTTGTCGACCCTTGCGGTAATTTGTTTGTTATGACCACGTTATCTTATGCGAATATTATTAGAGCTTCACTTTCTCTGTTTAGGTCTCCTTTTCGTCCAAA
>NC_136491.1:141690493-141707993 GCF_053919585.1 Euprymna scolopes | reverse complement strand
TCAGAAATTAAATATCCAATTCATTCAGAAGTATGTCAAGTTTCAAGAAAGTTCAAGTTTAACAATTTCCATGTAGTTTAAAAACAAAAATAAGAAAACAGAGGCGCTAAAAATTCCATTAATCTGACGAGACGCAAAGCTCGAAAATTTTAAATTTATATAAAGTTTACATTGGTCTAGTTCATGACGAAACAATTGCAATATTCGAAAAAATACAAATATGGTGTAATCTATTTCATTATTGTTCTCGTTTTTGCAAGTGTATATATATATATATATATATATATATATATGTGTGGGTGTGTGTGTGTGTATGTATATATATATATATATATATATATGAGATAGAAAGAGAGAGTTAAGAAGAATAAAGAAGAGCGCCACTTTAAAAGCTTGTGTTTTCTGGATATTAGACTTAACTAGAACTTGGTTTGACAACATGTTGTAATATGTCTACCAATTAGATCTTACAGTGTACCAGATTGATCGCTGCCACTATTTATTCCTCAAGAAATTCAGAATAATATATATATATATATATATATATATATATATATATATATATATATATACGGTGATATTTTAGTAAGAGGATCGTGTAGTATAACTAACAAAAATTTATTTAATTGAATTGCATAGTTAAATGAAGTAATGTAATTCGTATTGTTTCTATTTTATTTGCATAGATAATTGAATTATGTACATACCACACGTGCATTTGGAGTTTATATGTTGGTAAGTGTAAATATGCAGTTATTAAATCGAGGTAATAGAAAATATTACTGACAAAAATACATTAAAAGGGCAGTTTTTGTTTAATTGTTTAGAAATTAAAATTACTTCTTATAAAAAGAATTTTAAAACAAAGTCAATTCAATTAATAAACATAATTTCGTAAACGTCTTACTTTAAAAAAGTGTATAGGATACACTCATGTTAATTAATTGACATAATTATGTAAATATATATAAATTAATAGAAAATAACAGTAACAATGAATTAAGTGGATTTACGAAAAAAACTAGATGACAAACGTCGAAATACTTTAAGATTAGAACCATGAAATACGCAGCAGAAAGAAAGCTTTTGGCTAGAAGTACGTGTTAATTTCTTGATGACGGGTAAACCCAAAACTGATAGAATCTGTACTCAATCAAACAGCCCTGAAAGGCAGAGATGCATAATTTTTGACGTTAATTTTTAGTCTAGCTAGATTTCCACGCCCCTTATTTTAAGTTAATGTGCTTTCTCCTGTTTTTTTGTTTTGTTTTTAACTGTTTTCATTTTTTGGATATCACTGACGTATCTTGAATAAATCTGGTTGCTGTCCAACCTCGCCATGTTGTACTTCTAGACTCGGCTTTTATCGGAAGTTGTCAGCAAACATAAGACAAATGACAGACAACAAACTTCTTTTCTCGACATTATCCATCCTGCAACTCTTCACCTAAGATATGACCCGAATCATTCATGAAGAGGTATCATGGCTGACACTCTCAATGTATCAGACAGTATATATATATATTCTTTAACTTATCATATTTTTTTACAATTATGAGTGATGTAAGATTTTGAAGACAGGAAAGTTTCGTCTACATTTTTCTCTGATTTATTTCTTAGATTTTACATTACTATTTTAGACGCTGATTTAGAAATACTAAGTCAGCAAACTGTGAAGCAATAGATAGATGGTTACAGAGACAAATATGAATACAAGAAGCAAGTTCATATAGTTCCGAATCTATTACAGATTTGTAAACACAGAACATTTCTTGAGTAAAAACTCTCTAATTATAATGTTAAAGATAACAACAGCAGAAGAAAAAAAGAATAATAAAATAAATAAGCGTATTTTCTTAGGTACGTTGATACTTGAGATATTATTTCGAAAATAATTTCTGGGTTCATTTTATTTTGACTTCTAAATAAAATTTAATTGAAAGTACCCTCTTGGATTAATGATCTATTGACGCCCATGCACCTTGTTTATGATTTCGATGCCCAAGTTTCTAATATATATTGAAATTTGAAGAAGTTATTAATTATATCGTGACAAACGTCGATACATCCTGAATATTTAGTACAAGATAAGTCAGATCTATTATGGATCTTATTTGTAATCATGTGCCAATTATTTAACTAAATGTAAAACAGATGTATATAAATTCACAAGAGTTGTTAACAGAGAAAAGAAAATGAACAAACTTTAGGGTAATATGTTCGAAGGATTGTTTCAATGTTCAAGTATCATTGTGTAAAAGTATAAGACCATCATGCAATTCTTGACGACTACGCAAATATAATTTATAATTTTTAATTAAAATTTAATCCGCTGAATAAAAAAAATCAGTGTTTCACCACCCAATATCTTTTCAGGTTTATTATTGTTGAGAAAAGACGTGGAGTGTAAATTATTCATTGCATTTAATTTAATTGAGAAAAAGTCATTATTTTCGTAGCAAATGTGTAGAAATATCAACTTGGAAATTATACAAATACATAAATTGCTCCTTATCTAAAACTCTGTTGTTTTGTGAACCTTATCCAACATTTTTATCAAATTCTAAGGTCATCACAGTACCAACTACCTGCCCTCTAAGAAGAGTTTTTCTGCTTTTTCTCAGCACACTTCAAATCACAATGTACACTTTTTCTTGAAAGTAAATCAGTTTTTATGGATCTTCATTTTTATTTCATAAGTGACCCTTTTACCTCTGGCTGATATTTTTCTATTTTCCATAAGCCTTTGTAATAGTCTTTTCTATTGTAAATTTTTTCCGCATATTACACGCATTTGAACAGCTGATAAATTAGCCCACTTTCGGCCTTCATCGGCTTCTCCTTTCTGAATCGCATCCACAAGGTCGACATGCCTTGCTTAACACAAATATTTTCACCTTCACAAAGTTGGCATAATTCATTTGGATCTGTGTTTTTTTCCATTTTTAAAATACCATTATATTCAAAAAATGAAAATAAAAAAATATGCCCGCAAGAAAACTACTATAAAAGTTAAAACAAAAAAAAAGACAGATTCCAGTGATAGCGAACTTATAGGAAGAAAAAAAATCATGTCGGCATAAGCACAATATGTAATATGGTTAAACAAAATATAAATTATAAGCCAGCGAAAAGAGGCATAAATATGTTTCACAGAAAATTCAATTTTGGTTTTAATTTGTTTTAACTGTTTTCTCATCAGATAAACCGTGTTCTCGGAAATCACGAACAACTGACAGCTATTTTCCAAGATGGTGGAGTAAACTCAAGGTGTATTGCTATGTTGTTTCTAAGTGCCTAAAACAGTCATGCGTAAATTGTCAGTTTGTTATAGATTTTTTCATTTATTTTTCCTAATTTTACTAGACTAATCAATTGTATTTTTGGGGGCGTATGCATTTACTGAGTCGCATTGATATAAATATGTAATTATTTGGAATGAGAATGAAACGTGATGAGTAGATATTGTTTCGGAAATATTGGATACTTTCACCTTAGAAATTAATAAAATATGTAAAAAAAACACGTCCCTATACGATGCAATACTTCTAAAAAGAAATATACATATTATAATCGTTCTAAAAATGAAATGTAACTGTTCTAACTTTAAAATTACCCTCAGGTGTCATAAAAAATAACACTTTGTTTGAGATAATTCTATACGTTAACATAAAAGCATAAGTAAAACAATAAATATAAATAACGACATTTAACACTCGATAATAAAACAAATATATAAAATAAAATCAACTGCTCCACATGATGTAATTCTGCTAAAACCATATACACCTTCTTTGAAGTCTTGATAATCGCGCCAAATTATAAAAATTAAATAATGGGACCCTTTAAAATATATTTGGTAACTTCTAACAAAATGTCTGCGCATCTTTAGTATCTAAACACGCATTGCTATTCTTTCATTGTGTACACGACCTAACACAAAATCTCATGAAACACATATTGCTCTTTTCTTGCTCGGAGGAAACACTCGACAAATATTAAAAAATGTAAATATGCAACTACTCCACCACTCCAGAACAACCCTAAAATATTTTTTTCTTACGGGTACCAATATGTTTTTTTTTTTCGATTTTTGAACGATTATAAATTTTTTAATGATGCCTTATCTTTGTCTTGCCTATTTTATTCCTGTTGATGATAAATTTAATTGTATATCCTTGACCGATTAGATAAGCTGCAAAGCTGTGACTTATCATGTCGGCACTCTCTTTTTAGAACATGTTTAACGCTTTCAAATAAGTAGAAACACGAAAAATATTATTCAGGTAAGTTTCAACATAAATTGGATGGGCTAAAGATATACTTATTTGTTATATATTGTTTTTACTACTTTTATTTTCTGTTGAGTATTTTACTATTTAGACGATATGCTAGAACTACATTTAGAAAAAAATGCGTGCAGTATAACGAGTAGAAAAACGATGGCCGATTTGAAAGATACTCTCATGGGTAAAAAGCAGTTATCTTCCTCTGTGTACGCTCAATCTCAAGAATTGATAAATATATTCTTTACAATCAGCTCGTCCCTGCATCTTTCGCCCCAAACCAACACTAATCGCCAGTAAACAAGAGTGGTGACAATTTATTGACATTGTCGGACTGACTTCCTCATCTTGGTTGCCATAGTTACAACGCCCCGGCCCCCCCCCCGACGCCCCGCATCGAACTGGGGAACCGCTCGTCAGGAGTCTCGAACCCAACTCCCCACACTCTGGCCTGTGAGCTTTGTGAGCTTCTTGATTTGGCATTCTTTGACCTTCTCATATACTTTTCTGTACGATTTATCCAGATCTGATTGGATTCTCACCCTGCCTTCTTCTTGAGTCACCTTGACAAGGAACGATGTTAAGGTGTCGGAGATTTCGTTCCTTAGTTTTTCTTTATTCCGGCGGGTGTGTTGGATCCTTTCTCGAACGAGGGCATGGCCTGCCCTTTCCGCGACTCTACGTGCCTTCTTGGAATCCACTGCTGTTTGTAATGTCCACCCTGCTGGTATGAGTTTGTAGTCTCTACATCAGGAATGTTAGATGGTTAAGTGGTTGCTAGTTAGTGGTTTTTACTAGCTGCCACTGGAAAACAATGACCGACAGCGGAAGCCAGATTATTTCATTTGGACAGTGTCTGCTATTTTCCAGGGACGACAGTGGACACCAACAACAAATGTTGTTTAATGTGTTTTTTTTTAGAGGTATCCTTTAACGATTTCGTTTTGGATCTATCATGCTTCAACCGGAAAATGCTGCTTATGAGTCGTTCTAGTAAATATATACTTATTGTCACAACTAAGCAATGTCGCAACTCACACAAGCGATCATAGCTACAGAGCAGATGTCTTACATATAAGTGTTGCTCTCATTTGGGATTATCAATTTTACATATTCGAACTCGGGATTCGATACCCGAGTCACTTGCATGCTAGACGATTATTTTGCCACCTGGACCATCGTGTCCCACACAGTATCTTTTATTATCTGACAAAGATCAGCAAATTTCAACGATGCCTAACTGTTTAATGCACCTACTTCTTCTCAACATATGGAGTAGTGTGCATATAAAAAATCATGATAAATGAAACAATGCTCGTCTTCTTCCTCCCTTCCCGGACAATAAAGGAGAATGTATGTAATCCATGGAAGATAGTTTAAAACAACATGATATATAATGTATCTTGCTCAGATGAGGATGTAATGCTCGAGGGGGTATTCCATGCACGGAAAATGAGAGCAATTCTTATGTGAAGCGAATGATGACAAGTGGACCGATGAATTATATTTCCCAAATAAGATATCATAAAATAAGGGATAAAATCAGTTTTACTCAATAACTGCAAGGTTTAGTAAACTATTGTCTTAATAGTTCTTAGTATATTGGCTTATATCAATGTGTAATAACTCTTCGATACGATTTTGTATGCATATAAATATAGCGCAAAAATATGTTAAATGCATATTAGAAGATAGTATATATATATATATATATATATATATATATATATATATATATATATATATATATATCACTTACATGTCCGAATTTAGTATTTAATAATGCGAAAATTTAGTCATCTAGAAATGAATGCGGTTTATTGGATATTTTGAATATTTGCCCTGTTATATGGTCTTTTTCATATATATATATATTTTTTTGCAGTTTTGCTACATTTACTCCAGTATATTGTACGATTGCATATTACATGCGTTTCATTGAGTAAAGCACAAATAATATTTGTACAGCCGCAAAGTCAATATTATCTGCGACGAATTACAGCTTGTCGCAGTTTGTGTGTGAAATAACCGTTTTACGATATAATAAATAATGCAACGGAAGGCATGATGGAATTTGATATATATTATAAGAGGCTGGGGAAAATATTAATTATTCACCTGATGATTATGCCAGGCGGGAAAAGGAAATTGCCATTTAATTTTCTTTAATATTCACGTAAAAAGTAATAACGCCAGAGAATTAAATAACATCGTAAGAATGAAACTAGTTCAGTTTCCATTTTTTATTATATAAAACAGAAAACTAAAAGTAACTTACTTTGAATAAGAAGGATTTATAGATAGCAGGACAAACCTTTGTCTATGGAATTTCGCGAACAATAATTAGATAAAGAATGATGCCCCACAATTTCTAAAATGTTGTTACTTTCTACTATATCTGAATTGCCCCCTATTTGTGCCACTCGGTTTTATAAGATTTTCAACATTAAAATAAATGGTAGTCGATATTGTGGTAGTAACAGTTAAGTTTGCCTTTAGTGTTTTTTCTTTTACACATCTGTTATGAATTTATTTGTGTGGCGGTTATAGTTTTATCAAAGTATGGTATGTTCGACAGTAAGTATACATGCTCTAAAAATGCTCGTTTTTGCGATCCAATGACTTTAATTTGAATCAACTGATTTTTATTTTCATAATAAATCATCACTTTATATGTAGTCGGTTTGTTTATTCTTTTTTCAGCTTTATACCATGCAATTAGTTTAGCTATATACTACTTGATGTAATAATATTTTTACTACATTTTTTTTACCAATTTATGCATTAGGTTTTTATTTTATTTTATACTACATAAGTTTTAAATTTCTAAATGCGTTTATTACTTTATGGATGACTAATTTTGGTAGAAATTCTTTGCATATATGCATTTCCCTTGTACTTGTGCGAGCTTTTTCTAGATTTGCACAACAACACACATTCACATTTCAAGCGATATTACCTATCGCATATATACGCGCACACAAACATACGCCCCCACGTCCACACATGTGCACATATTCACGTTCGCGTACATACACTCACATTCACGTGTATAGACAGACACGCTAACGTGCACAAGAACGCACACATGGACGACGTCACTTCCGCTTTCTAAGGAAATACACATGTGCAAAAGACACTCCGGAAACGAGTATAAAACAAAGAGCAATAACCGGCTTCTTTCTTTTAGGACCAGCTATCGACCAGAGAGGTTGGGCTAACTAGCCACCTCCTGAAAGGGAGGCGCACGCTCGCGCGAGTGAACACCCCTGTGACTATGTATGGGGCACGAGCTAACAGACCGTATGTACACATTCACACTCTTTCTCTCTCTATCTACTATTGATCCCTGACTGCTAACATGGCGAGCAGCTTAACCTCTATCCTCTTCTTTGTCTACAGGCTGGACTATCATTCTCATTTCCACTACATCACTTATTTCTCTTCCCACGTGCGAACAAACGATAGTGACCCGAACTTGAGATGAAAACACATTTCCTATTCTTGCTACGACACCAGTCCCGCAACGAACATTGATTACATACGCGCGGACATGAACACATTTTATATCTAAAACATTCTTTCAACAGTAAATAAATGACATTTATCTTATCCATCAATTGAGTCTTTGTTTCCTTCTATTCCATTCGTTTCATTATTTTCTTGTGGCGAGTTAGAGTATTATTATATCCTGGTCCGTTACATACTATACGCACTAATCGGTTGCTGTAGTTTATCCATTTCGTCGCGTGAGCTTCCAATCATAATACAAGAATCTTGCATACATGAGCTTAATAATGCTTAAGATTTCTGTGTATATACATATGTATATATGTATATATATATACATATATATATGTGTGTGTGTATGTGTCTGTGTGAGTCTGTGGCGTGTGTGTGTAGGTGTGAGTATGTTATTCTTTCCCCGTTTAATTATGTAATTATTTTTTTTTTATTTTTTTTTCTCCCCCGCCATATCTATTGAACGAAATCCCGTTAATTATCCCGTTTTCAATTTATCTTTTTTTTTAAAAATATAGCATGTTAATCGAGCTTTATTCGGCTATTATTTAAATGTGTTCCTCAAATCACCCCCACACACATATATTCATATAATAGCATATATATATATATATATATATATATATATATATGTATATGTGTGTGTGTGTATATATATATATATATATATATATATATATATATATAATATATGTATATATATATAGGCACCGCCAAAACTGGGGGGGGGGCAGGTCAGTACTTTTTGACGGACCGTCTTTTTAAAAATCTAGCAAAAATCAGGTAATTATCCGATCAATACGAAATTTTCAGCGATTATTAGGAGAGTAATGAACTTTATAACAGTGGACTTATTTTTCATAAACGATATTTATATAGATTTTTTTTGCTTACAACCCCCCTTGTTTTGAAGTGGACACAAATATGCTTAAAATAATCATCTGAAACTGAACAAAACATATTGTGTTGTTTTAAGGGTCAGAATTATAGATTAAAAGAAAAATTGTTTGCATACCTTATTTTGACGTCTGAATATCAGAACTTCGATTGTGTTTATTTACCACGCATTTGAGTTTTTAAGTGTGAAATTCGGTGAATATGTTAAGTAAAATAATTAATTTAAGTTAAGCAAAACAAAAAAAAAAAATATTTATACGAAAAAAGTCATTTTAAAATTTTTGATAAATAAATTAACAATTATTTTTTTAGCGAGCCGAATAATGCATGACCATTATTAAACAGGGCATGCTTTGAATAATCGATAAAAAAAATATTCGATAAATATTTTGCCCTTTGTGTTAAAAATAGCATCATTTTTTTCGATCCCGTTTGAAAACGTTTGCCGCCTTTCGACTACGGTGGACCAAACGCGCTGAAATATTTTTTTTATTCTGCTTTTAATTGCCCCTCCCCCATTTTGGGGAGCCTGGCCCCCACACACATACACATTAAAAACCAAACTCATACAAATGGTCACCCATCTGTTACTGGCCAGCCTCAGCTTAATAATACATTGAAATTTTCGTCACTGAAAAATAAGTTTTTGGGGCCTGTTTGGTCTTCCATAGTTTTCTTCTTATCAAACGCAAACGTAAACAGAGTCGATCTAGACTCTACATTATTAAGAGAAGAATGAACTTTATAATGGCGTACTTATTTTTAATAAAATATATTTATATATATTTTTTTTGCTTACAAACCCCCCCTTGTTTTGAAGTGGGAACAAATATGCTTAAAATAATCATCTGAAACTGAACACAACATATTGTGGTGTTGTAAGAGACAGAATTATAGATTAAAAAATTGTTTGCATACCTTATTTTGACGTCTGAATATCAGAACTTCGATTGTGTTTAATTATCCCGCTTTTGAGTTTTGAAGTGTGAAATTCGGTGAATATGTTAAGTAAAATAATTAATTTAAGTTAAGCAAAACAAAAAAAATGTTTAATATTTATACGAAAAAAGCCATTTTAAAATCTTTGATGAATAAATGAACACTTTTTTTTTAGCGAGCCGAATAATGCATTACCATTATTAAACAGGGCATGCTTTAAAGAATCGATACCCCCCCAAAAATCGATAAATATTGTGCCCTTTGTGTTAAAAATAGCATCATTTTTTTCGATACCGTTTGACAACGTTTGCCGCCTTTCGACCACGGTGGACCAAACGCGCTGAAATAATTTTTTTTTATTCTGCTTTATATTGCACCCCCCCACATTAAAAACCAAACTCATACAAATGGTCACCGATCTGGTACTGGCCAGCCTCAGCTTAATAATACATTGAAATTTTCGTCACTGAAAAATAAGTTTTTTTGGCCTGTTTGGTTTTCCATAGTTTGCTTCTTATCAAAGGTAAATGTAAACAGTGTCGATCTAGAGTTTAGATCAACGCGAAATAACTGGTTACATATATGAATAAGTGGAATTATTAGAAATCCAGGTACTTATATTATAATATTTTTGCATATTCTCTTAGAAAATCATCCTAAATCTTAGTTAGACAATAAATAAATAAATAAATAAATTATTTCAAAAAACCTTTTTTTTTAAATATTTATGTACGTTTTTTGTGCAAGACAAAAAATGTCAATTGTTAACTTTTTGGGAAAATTTTACATTTAAAATTTAATTAAAAATAGTAAGAAATATTTTACATTATTCTGTTTTCTATATGATAAAATTCAGGGTTATATCTTTCTGAAAAAAAAAGTTACTCAGAAATAATGGATTTTAATAAATGTAATTTCGTTTTAAAAAACAACTTGATTTTGCGGCAATTTTTTGCGGTGCCTATATATATATATATATATATATATATATATATATATATATATATATATATATATATATATATATTCAAGAATAAACAAGCATTGGAAATGCAAAAGGATATAGGGATGGTATGCCAAAAAGTATACAAACAAGATAGCTATGAATGGCTAGGCACATGGAAATAGAATTGCATCCAAAGTATAGCCCTATAGCTTTTCTCCAATCTTCATTCCGTGCCATCATTACGGTTGTAAAAAGCTATAGTGCTATACCTTGGATGCAATTCTATTTCCATGTGCCTAGCCATTCATAGCTATCTTGTTTGTATACTTTTTGGCATACCATCCCTATATCCTTTTGCATTTCTAATGCTTTTTTATTCTTGTTAATTAGTATTTTTACTTACAGTCTTATTTTTAAACTTACATTCATGATATTATTGTCCTTTTTAGGAGGCGGCTCATTGCCGCCTCCATTAGTAGCAGGTCGCTTCCTGCTGGGTTTTAGGTTTTTGGGTTTCTTAGGAATTTGCTCTTGGTCCTCCATCGGTTCTATATTACACAGAGAGTGCTACCACCTCTCTGATAAAACAGTTAGAGTATTATAAAGTTCTAAAATGTTCATACCTTCACTATTAAATTTTTATTGGTTCATCCTTTGGCGTTTTGGCAAAGGTTTGGCAGTTTTTGATATTTATATTTATAATAGTTTGTGCATGAGGCAGCTTTTTCCCCTTGAGATCCCTGTTATACCGTGCTTTTGAGTCAGCACGTGAGGCAGCCTTCTTTTTTCTGGTTCTTTGTTATAAAGAGCATGTGAGGCAGCTTTTTTCCCTCGGAATCCCTGTTATACCGTGCTTTTGAGTCAGCACGTGAGGCAGCCTTCTTTTTTATGGTTCTTTGTTATAAAGAGCACTTGAGGCAGCCTTCTTTTTTTCTGGTTCTTCGTTATAAAGAGCACGTGAGGCAGCTTTTTTCTCCTCAGAATCCCTGTTATACCGTGCTTTTAGTCAGCACGTGAGGCATCCTTCTTTTTTTCTGGTTCTTTGTTATAAAGAGCACGTGAGGCAGTTTTCCCCTCGGGATCCCTGCTATACCGTGTTTTTGAGTCAGCACGTGAGGCAGCCTTCTTTGCCTCAGGATTTTCATGATACTTAATTTTTATTATTTCAGCATTTTTTCTGATAGTATTCTTTTTGCTCAGATAATACCTTGACTTTGTTTTTTTCATAGTCTATATTTCTCTGAGCTTTTTTACTACGTGCTGACTTTGGCATTTTTTATTAAATGTAAACATATATCACTGATGTGTATCTTATTATAATATCACTTATCTTATAGCAAGACAACTCTCGTAGAATTGAGATACTGCCCCGTCACCAATAGTTAAAGTGTGGAACGGTATATACACCAATAGTGTAGTTGTTATCTTTATATGAAGTCCTAATCAGTGACAGTGTGAGGTTACTTGGTTAATTTATTGTAGTTTATTTTAGAAAACTTACTTGCTTTTATTAGTAGATTGTGTATAGTAGCCACAATATCTAGTTATTTTTGTGGCTAGGGCTTGGATTTTGATTCTTTTTGGTCAGTTTCCAGTGAGTTCTTAGAATATGACTTTCTTGCAGTTTCTTTTGCGGTTAATTTAACTTATTTCCTTTGGCGTTTGGTGAGTTCTTAGAAGAACTGGTCTGAAATACTTTTCTTGGCGAGCGAAGAGATTCAGCTGCATTGAACAATGGTTGCTATAGTGTATTTTTGCGCATGCGTGAGAATTTCAAGTTTCCTCCTTATTTTTCAATAGTTTGACAGTAGTCATGTGTCTTTCTGCCAAGAGCGACAGACGTCAGTGTTAGCCGTGATCGTCTAGAGGTTAGGACCCCACGTTGTGGCCGTGCTAACCTAGGTTCGAATCCTGGTCACAGCGTTGACATTTTGTACATATTTTACAGTCCAAAATCTGAAGAAATATTGGTTTTTATAACATTGTTTTTTGACGTCGTACTTGCCGATAGGTTACTCTTATAACAATTTTGATCAACTGAGATAAAGATTTCGTGGTTTCACTAACGCTGGTGGGTTACTGTTTAAAGGAAAAACCTTAACGTTCACCTCAAATATTCAGCGTCCAAGAAATATAGGCCACTGGCAAACTGGAACGTCTGTGAGCATCCGGTGTATTATTTGGAGCAGTCCCTTTTAAGAGACGTTCCGTGTTCGAAGTGGTCTGTCTACATTGGGTATATAGTGTTTAAAACTTATTATTACACGTAATCTTATTTAATTATGGAGTTAACTAAAAAGCGATGGTCACTGCACTTCTCCGTGTAAAGAGCAGTCGATTGATGCTTGAACTGTTTTCAGAGACCGTTCGTACACCGAGATACATCGTCTCAACAGAAAGTAGAAAGCAGGAGAAGAAAGAAGAAAGAAGAACAATTGGCCATTTTTGTAACCGACGTTCTGACACTCGCTGGATTCGTAAGACGCTTCTCTGTAAGAATATGTGTTTTTTGAAACTTATAAGTTGATTTTAGTTGAGATTTGGATAGTTTTGTTTTGTAGGCGTATATAGGCGTGTACGGGCCATCCCTATATAGAGAGTGCTACCCCCTCTCTGATATATAAATGAATATATATTCATATATATATTTATTTATGTATAAAATTACAGAAACACACACACACATATATATACACACACACACACACACATATATATATATATATATATATATATATATATATATATATATAATATAGCTGACAATATATAATCAACGTTATCAGGGCAAAACACTCCAGTCGATAAAGAGGAAACATAAAATAAAATAGGATAAAAATTTAAATAATAAATTTACTAAACTATCCAGTTTTGGGGCACAAATGGTACTTTATTACTAATATCATTTTAATCATATTTTAACAAGTTATCCTCCTGCTTTATCTAACGTATAACCTTTATTTTAACCAATATTTTTTTTTAATTCAATTTTCACCCCAAGCAAGGCACACTGCCAATTTGAAGTAGGGGGCTAATATCGGAGACACAAGTTGCAAGGGTGTTATGAAGGGTGATGAGTAACAAGATGTATGTTAACATTACATTTAAACTTCTGCATGTCAGTACAAATGGGAAAGCAGAATTCTGGAAGAGAATTCCAAAGGTAGCAATTCTGAGGCATAAGCTTTTGAAGCAAAGGGTCTTCTTACACCTAGGGATCTCTACTGTGAAAAGGGTGGGGTTTAGCTGCTTGTCGGGTTTGTCGGGAGTATTCACGTCTAAGGGGTACAAGTGCTATTAGTTCGTCAGAGCATTCACCATTAAAATACTTGTAGGACAGGCAGAGGGATGCAGCATTTCGTTGATGGGACATAGGTTGAAGCCTAGATGACAGTTCAGGACCTATTAGGTTGACGACTTTCTTTTGAACCCTGTCAATAAGTGAGAGACAAGTAGCAGATGCACCAGCCCAAATGTGACAACAGTACTCCACACGTGACCTAATGATGGCCTTATAATGGTACAGGATACTTTCAGACGTAAGTAGTTTTCTAGCACTGTAGAGTGAGATCGACTTATTTGCAGCAGATTTGGTAATGCTCTCAATGTATCTATTACACTTCATCTTCCGTGTAAACGTTAAGCCGAGAGGTTAGAAGAAAGTACCTTGAATAAACTACTTTCTTGAATACTAATTCATCCATCTCAAACAAACCAGTTTCAAATATAGTTGTTTCCACTGCATGGATTTTTACTCATTCTCTCTTCCAGTAACAATGAAATGTAAAGCATCTAAATTCTCTTTTTAATTAATTTAATGAGTGTAAGTTTTCAGTAGATATATAACCTTTAATAACTAACCCAAGAACATACATGACTAATGTTGGATCTCAGAAATACCTGATTAGTAGACCAAGTGCTGGGCTTACTCTTTCGGTGTTGATCGACCCGTAGATCCTGTCACGGCACCAGTCTAGAAGAATGAAAATCGCCGAAGCTTAACCTAGGGGAGGGAGGCGTCCTTAGTCCTGGGCGACGACTTTCCGATAGCTGGTTCCTCGAACAAATTACTGGTTTGCAAACGTAAACTGCTTAAGTTTATAGACTCCAAGTCCGTGCATATGTCTGTTTGAGTCCTTATTGCAAAGTGTCGGATAACCGGTCATGTTTAAGTGGTAAGTGGAGATTGAGGTGTGTAAATTAGTTTCATTTGACACTAAGATATCCGGGGTATATTCGAAACAATCTTTGCTTGACTAGACAAACAAAACTAGAATCAAACGATTAGGCCTTTATGTTCTTTAGACGTACCATAAAACATAACATTAACTACTTTTATTTTCTTTAACACTCTCCCTCAAACAAGGACTGTATCCTAATGATTCAAGTGCCTCTCAGTATGGATACAGTAGTATCCCTCCGAACTACGCCACAAGAACATGTATTTGGTGACTTCGATCTCCACCACACTAATCGCTTGGATTCTCTATTACACAGACGCAGCTGGTAGCATAACACACAGCTTCTCTATATCTCACTCCCTATCACAGACGATTAGTTTCAGACATGTGTCCCAGATCAGCAAGATCAACATGCCTCGGTTATAGATGTATATCTAAACACAGTTCCCGATGATTGTGTAATGGATACTCATAACCCACTTGGAAATTCTAATCCCGCTGTGATAATGGTTGAAATTGTGCTAAATTCTTGACTTTATCCTAGAGACAATTCTCAAAACGACAAGGTATTAAAGAATTATAGAAGCCATCAGGAATCTCATCAAAGATGACCCTTGGAGAAATGTGTGTGTTTCTCTTTCTGCTGAAGTATGAGCAAATGAGACCACTGAATGGTGAAAAACTGCAATTGAAGCGCATGTTCTCACGCGAAAATTCTATAAAAAATCACCCCCCCCCTAATGGTTACTTCTATTTTGGAAGCTGCCATTGCACAAATTCAGCATGTATACAGCATATTTCCCCGACTGAATCAGACATAAGTTTATAGGAGCTAAAAGTAATTGTAAGAAAGAAATAACGACAGCTGAGGTTGAATATACCGAGACCAACAGGAAACGCACCAAAGCACCGTCGTTAGGAACCCTGTGCTTTCCAGTATATCTACAACAGTGTAGTTAATAATAGGCAATCGATAATTCCTCCAAATTAAACAATTATGAGTTTTTTTGCATGGAAACTGGGATAACTAACATCTTGCTAGTCGGTTTGCTTAAAACTTCACTTTCGGCTCAGCAAGTAACTACCTCTCTGATTTTTCTTTGCGAACAGATGCCAAACTATATGATCTGAAAATCGCCCCTACTCAGGTGCATAATATCATAAAAAACCTGGACATCTCAAAAGCATGTTAAACCGATCTCAACTTGCTGTGCTATTACGAAAATGCTCCGCTGATGTTGCTCCATCCTCTCCAAACTTTAAAAAAATGCCTTGACGAGTATTGGTTTCCTAGCCGCTGGGAAATCGCTTCTGTAGTACTAGTTTTCGATAATTCTAGCGAAGTAATTGCCCCATTCAATTATCGTCACATAACCTTCCTCTCGCGTTTCACCAAAATATTTGAGTTCCAATATAATAAAGCCCTATTAAATCACCTTATAGCTGTTAAACTTCTGACCAGCCGAGAATATGGATTTAGGTAAGCTCGTTGTACAGCAGATATCATAACTGCCTTCTCTGAACGTATATATCAAGGATGGAGTACTGTTGTCACATCTGGGAAGGAGCTGCTAAAAACAGCCTATCCTTCCTTGACAGAGTACAAAATAGACTTCGTGGTTTAGTGGGGGATGCCCTTTTCTCTTCCCTGCAGCTCCTCTCCTACAGAAGAGACGTTCTGAGCCTGTCTTAGCTTTATCGCTATTTCCATGGAAAGTGCTCATCTGAGCTCCAATCTCTCGTCCCTCCTTCGCCAATCTTTCAGGAGAAACGCCCTTCTGGCTTAAACAACTGTCAATAATTTTCCCCACTCTTTATCTGCGCCTAAATCCAAACGTAGATTCCATGAGCAGAGCTTCTTTCTTAGAAGTGCACGACTGCTGAACTCTCTTCCGTCTGCCTGTTTCCCACCTGACTACACTTGGATGTCTTCACGTCCAACATAAACAAATTCCTGACAAACCGCCCCCTTAAATAAGACGCTCTATCAAATCTCCAATACTAATGATTACTACAATACTATATCATTGATTTCTGTACACGCAATAACCATTATCCCTGAGTGGCCTCCGGGCCTTGATAAGTGGTGAGCCCCATGTAAAAAATACACTGGAAAAAGCAGGGAATTGTAGAGCTGTAGCCCTAGATATAACTTTGTCTTATGGCACGATAATACCATTAAGAAAATCAGATCATACTGTATCAGTGGGCAAATACTTAACATAAATAAACCATTCGTAAATAAGAAAATAATCTAGGATGTCCTTGACGGTCGTACATCTAAACAATATGATGAATGTGGGTACACTTCAGGAGACTATCCTTAGGCTTTTATTATTATAAATATTGATAAATGATATTCCTGATAAAATTGTCTGAAGGACTGCTATATTTGCTGATGCCACCACATTATATAACAGGCAAGAGGGGAAAACAAATAAAGGGAAACAGGAGAAACACTAGCGGGAGACGTCAAATCGGTAATGCAATGGGGAAAACATAGATGAACACATTAAATGCTGCGACACTAATCATTTTTCCTTTAATAATTACAAGACACCTTCTCAGCCATAAATAGCTGTTATTAAATATACACTACCTGGACGTACATCGTTCAAACTCCTCAGCTTAACGTTCACAGGGGACATGCGCTGGAACAGATACATTGAGAACATTGCCATGGTCGGTGCGAGAAAGTTACTTACGCTTGAAATATCCCGTAT
The DNA here is from genome assembly GCF_053919585.1 of Euprymna scolopes. NCBI lineage: Eukaryota > Metazoa > Mollusca > Cephalopoda > Sepiida > Sepiolidae > Euprymna > Euprymna scolopes. Next base: position 141,690,499 of record NC_136491.1, on the reverse strand, counting down.
CATGTG